>NC_135959.1:3868669-3883669 GCF_053455715.1 Rhinoraja longicauda
TGTGTGAAAAAAAAACTTTCTCATCTCGGTCCTAAAAGACTTCCCCCTTATCCTTAAACTGTGACCCCTTGTTCTGGACTTCCCCAACATCGGGAACAATCTTTCTGCATCTAGCCTGTCCAACCCCTTATGAATTTTGTAAGTTTCTAAAGATCCCCCCTCAATCTTCTAAACTCCAGCGAGTACAAGCCGAGTCTATCCAGTCTTTCTTCATATGAAAGTCCTGCCATCCCAGGAATCAATCTGGTGATCTTGGAGTACAGGTGCAAGGTTCCTTGAAGGTCGAGTCGCAGGTAAATAAGTTGGTCAAAAAGGATTTTGGCACTTTGGCATTCATCAGTCAGAGTGTTGAGTATAGAAGTTGGGCGGTCATGTAAAAATCTAGCACAGCAAAATGCTGGAGTAACTCAGCAAGTCAAGCAGCATCTCTGGAGAACATGGACAGGTGACGTTTCGGGTTAGAACACTTCTTCCTCCTCTTTGCTCCTGTTCACAACAACATCCTTCAGCAGTGCAAGTTCTGGGAAAGTTGATAAAAAAAAACAGCACTGACAACCGAGTGTTAAATATCACTCTCTTAGCATTTTCATTAAACAGTTTTAAGCTCCTGATCTGGGCAACCTGGCTCCTGTTATCTTACCAGGGTACACAAAGAATGTTTATGAAACTGAAGGACTTAATTGCTGCCTTCAGTGGCGCAGGTTCATTACTCTATTTTTGAATATTATTCTGCATCAAAGCAATCTTCAGAGTTCGAGCCTCTGATCATATTCTCGATCCTGTAGGGTTCAGGACTCCCGCAAACTCATTTGCAGCCTCATAGCTTCACTGAGTAATTGGATACGTCTGACTAATTGAACTAAAGGCGACACGGTGGCGCAGCGGGTAGAGCCGCTGCCTCGCTGCGCCGGAGACCCGGGTTCGATCCTGACGGCAGATGCTGTCTGTGAGACAATAGACAACAGGTGCAGGAGTAGGCCATTCGGCCCTTCGAGCCAGCACCGCCATTCAATGTGATCATGGCTGATCATTCTCAATCAGTACCCCGTTCCTGCCTTCTCCCCGTACCCCCTGACTCCTTAAGAGCTCTATCTAGCTCTCTCTCTCTCTCTTGTGCGGAGTTTGTACGTTCTCCCCGTGACCTGCGTGGGTTTTCTCCGAGATTTCAGTTTCCTCCCACACTCTGACCCAAAGACGTGCAGGTTTGTAGGTTAATTGGCTTGGTATAAAATGTAAATTGTCCCCAGTGTGTGTGGATAGTGTTAATGTGCGAGGATCGCTGGTCGGCACGGACTCAATAGACAATAGGTGCAGGAGTAGGCCGTTCGGCCCTTCGAGCCAGCACCGCCATTCACCGTGATCATGGCTGATCATCCACAATCAGTACCCCGTTCCTGCCTTCTCCGGTGGGCTGAAAGGCCTGTTTCCGCGCTGTATCTCTAATCTAAACTAAAGTTACTGTCACAAAGTCTCAGGAAGTGTATAGCACGGTAGGCCATTCAGCCCATTGCATTCATGCTGGCCCACAATGGGCCAGATTAACCCCACCACTTTAAGAGGCAGTACATTCCAAACTACCCTCATTTATAAAGTCAGGCAGAACCGAAAACCTTTTCCCTCAATTACTTTTGAAGGAGTCTTTAACTTACAAAATTCTTAAGGGGTTGGACAGGCTAGATGCAGGAAGATTGCTCCCAATGTTGGGGAAGTCCAGAACAAGGGGTCACAGTTTAAGGATAAGGGGAACGTTGATAAAAAAACTTTTAGGACCGAGATGAGAAAGTTTTTTTTTCACACAGAGAGTGGTGAATCTGTGGAATTCTCTGCCACAGACGGTAGTTGAGGCCAGTTCATTGGCTATATTTAAGAGGGAGTTAGATGTGGCCCTTGTGGCTAAAGGGATCAGGGGGTATGGAGAGAAGGCAGGTACAGGTTACTGAGATGGATGATCAGCCATGATCATATTGAATGGCGGTGCTGGCTCGAAGGGGAATGACCTACTCCTGCACCTATTTTCTATGTTTCTATGTTTCTATGTAATGCCCGGTACAAGAGAACGGTCCTGACTCCTATGTACCTCATTGGAGACCCTTGGACTATCTTTAATCGGGCTTTTCTGGACTTTATCTTCCACTAAACGTTATTCCCAAGGTTAGATTGTAATCATGTATGGTCTTTTTTTTCTGACTGGATAGCACAAAGCGAAAAAGATTTTCACTTTACCTCGGTACACGTGATAATAAACGAAATTAAACTGCTCTTAGAAACTGGGCCTTATCTTTACCTTGTCTAGCCTGCTCAAAATGTTACACATCTCACCTAAATCTTCCGATCCTCCCTAAATGTTGGTATTAGTTTATTAATGTCAGGGTCATAAGGTCATAAGTGATAGGAGCAGAATTAGGCCATTTGGCCCATCAAACCGCACCTGGAGTACTGTGTGCAGTTTTGGTCTCCAGATTGGAGGAAGGATGTTCTTGCTATTGAGGGCGTGCAGCGTACGTTCACTAGGTTAATTCCTGGAATGGCGGGACTGTCGTATGTTGAAAGGCTGGAGCGGCTAGGCTTGTATACACTGGAATTCAGAAGGATGAGAGGGGATCTTATCAAAACATATAAGATTATTAAGGGGTTGGACACATTAGAGGCAGGAAACATGTTCCCAATGTTGGGGGAGTCCAGAACAAGGGGCCACAGTTTAAGAATAAGGGGTCGGCCATTTAGGACGGAGATAAGGAAAAAACGTTTTCACCCAGAGAGTTGTGAATCTGTGGAATTCTCTGCCACAGAGGGCAGGGGAGGCCGATTCACTGGATGTTTTCCAGAGATATTTCAAGATTTAGCTCTTAGGGCTAACGGAATCAAGGGACACGGGGAAAAAAGCAGGAACGGGGGTACTGATTTTGGATGATCGGCCATGATCACATTGAATGGTGGTGCTGGCTCGAAGGGCCGAATGGCCTCCTCCTGCACCTATTGTCTATGTTTCTATGTTTCTAAATAGTAACTGAAGAATATTTGTTTTACTTGCACTGTGGTGGTGGGTTTTGTTTTGAATCATTCAGTATTGTACATATTATTATAAACAATTGAATACATTATTTTTGGTTCGTAATTTTGTGTTTTGATCGGCAAACTGTTGTGTCCTTCTCCCTCCCCCTTCCCCCTTTCTGAACTGCCCGCTCTGTCTGCCCGATCTCTGTGTGCGCGTGTGTCCAGATGGAAATAATACTGAGATAACACAGCAATTAGCAGCCACTAGAAACGATGGCACAGCGTTGGAATGCAAGACACCAGGATACACATCACTAACCACCCTCGCTTCCAACACGGCCTGATCTCTGAATTCTTCCATAATCTTTGGTACTGTGCTAATTATAGTCACCCTGACCCCTGGTAAAGGGCACTATATCCTCACCAAGGGCACCAAGCCACTTTGTCACCTCAGAAGGTTTCATAAGTTCATCAGTTCTCGGAGCAGTGTAAGAAAATAATCGCAGATGCTGGTACAAATTGAAGGTATTTATTCACAAAATGCTGGAGTAACTCAGCAGGTCGGGCAGCATCTCAGGAGAGAAGGAATGGGCGACGTTTCGGGTCGAGACCCTTCTTCAGACTGATGTCAGGGGGGGCGGGACAAAGCAAGGATATAGGTGGAGACAGGCAGACAGTGGGAGGTCTGGGAAGGGGGAGTGGAAGAGAGGGGTTCTCGGAGCAGAATTAGGGCATTCGGCCCGTCAAGTCTACTCCGCCATTTAATCATGGTTGATCTAGCTTTCTCTCTCAACCCCATTCTCCTGCCTTCTCCCCATAACCTCTGACACCCCGTACTGATCAAGAATCTATCTCCCTCTGCCGTAAAAATATCCACTGACGGTCTCCACAGCCTTCTGAGGCAAAGAATTCCACAGATTCACCACCCTCTGACTAAAGAAGTCACTTGAGAAGTCAGACTGGCTCTTGGTTTGATGTTTCATTCAGAAATCCAAGGATTAGATTTTCTATACACACACATATTATATATATATGTGTGTGTGTGTGTGTGTGTGTGTGTGTGTGTGTGTGTGTGTGTGTGTGTGTGTGTGTGTGTGTGTGTGTGTGTGTGTGTGTGTGTGTGTGTGTGTGTGTGTGTGTGTGTGTATGTGTATGTGTGTATATCTATCTATCTACCTATCTATCTATCTATCTATCTATCTATCTATCTATCTATCTATCTATCTATCTATCTATCTATCTATCTATCTACCTATCTATTTATCTCTCTATGTGTACACACACACATACAGTATAGCATTTTGTGTCCATATATATATAGATAGACACAAAATGCTGGAGTAACTCAGCGGGACAGGCAGCATCTCTGGAGAGAAGGAATGGGTGATGTTTTGGATCGAAGACTGAAGAAGGGTCTCGACTCCAAACATCGCCCATTCCTTCTCCCTAGGTTTTTTTAGATTTAGAGATACAGCGCGGAAACAGGCCCTTCGGCCCACCGAGTCCGCGCCGCCCAGCGATGCTGCCTGACCCGCTGAGTTACTCCAGTATTTTAGACAATAGACAATAGACAATAGGTGCAGGAGTAGGCCATTCAGCCCTTCGAGCCAGCACCGCCATTCAATGCGATCATGGCTGATCACTCTCAATCAGTACCCCGTTCCTGCCTTCTCCCCATACCCCCTCACTCCGCTATCCTTAAGAGCTCTATCCAGCTCTCTCTTGAAAGCATCCAACGAACTGGCCTCCACTGCCCTCTGAGGCAGAGAATTCCACACCTTCACCACTCTCTGACTGAAAAAGTTCTTCCTCATCTCCGTTCTAAATGGCCTACCCCTTATTCTCAAACTGTGGCCCCTTGTTCTGGACTCCCCCAACATTGGGAACATGTTATCTGCCTCTAATGTGTCCAATCCCCTAATTATCTTATATGTTTCAATAAGATCCGCCCTCATCCTTCTAAATTCCAGTGTATACAAGCCCAATCGCTCCAGCCTTTCAACATACGACAGTCCCGCCATTCCGGGAATTAACCTAGTGAACCTATGCTGCACGCCCTCCATAGCAAGAACATCCTTCCTCAAATTTGGAGACCAAAACTGCACACAGTACTCCAGGTGCGGTCTCACCAGGGCCCGGTACAACTGTAGAAGGACCTCTTTGCTCCTATACTCAACTCCTCTTGTTACGAAGGCCAACATTCCATTGGCTTTCTTCACTGCCTGCTGAACCTGCATGCTTCCTTTCATTGACTGATGCACTAGGACACCCAGATCTCGTTGAACTCCCCCTCCTCCTAACTTGACACCATTCAGATAATAATCTGCCTTTCTATTCTTACTTCCAAAGTGAATAACCTCACACTTATCTACATTAAACTGCATCTGCCATGTATCCGCCCACTCACACAACCTGTCCAAGTCACCCTGCAGCCTTATTGCATCTTCCTCACAATTCACACTACCCCCCAACTTAGTATCATCTGCAAATTTGCTAATGGTACTTTTAATCCCTTCGTCTAAGTCATTAATGTATATCGTAAATAGCTGGGGTCCCAGCACCGAACCTTGCGGTACCCCACTGGTCACTGCCTGCCATTCCGAAAGGGACCCATTTATCCCCACTCTTTGCTTTCTGTCTGTCAACCAATTTTCTATCCATGTCAGTACCCTACCCCCAATACCATGTGCCCTAATTTTGCCCACTAATCTCCTATGTGGGACCTTGTCGAAGGCTTTCTGAAAGTCGAGGTACACCACATCCACTGACTCTCCCTTGTCAATTTTCCTAGTTACATCCTCAAAAAATTCCAGTAGATTTGTCAAGCATGATTTCCCCTTCGTAAATCCATGCTGACTCGGAATGATCCCGTTACTGCTATCCAAATGCTCAGCAATTTCGTCTTTTATAATTGACTCCAGCATCTTCCCCACCACTGATGTCAGACTAACTGGTCTATAATTACCCGTTTTCTCTCTCCCTCCTTTCTTAAAAAGTGGGATAACATTTGTTATCCTCCAATCCACAGGAACTGATCCTGAATCTATAGAACATTGAAAAATGATCTCCAATGCTTCCACTATTTCTAGAGCCACCTCCTTAAGTACTCTGGGATGCAGACCATCAGGCCCTGGGGATTTATCAGCCTTCAGTCCCATCAGTCTACCCAAAACCATTTCCTGCCTAATGTGGATTTCCTTCAGTTCCTCCAGCACCCTAGGTTCTCAGGCCCCTAGAACATTTGGGAGATTGTGTGTATCTTCCTCAGTGAAGACAGATCCAAAGTAACGGTTTAACTCGTCTGCCATTTCTTTGTTCCCCATAATAAATTCCCCTGCTTCTGTCTTCAAGGGACCCACATTTGCCTTGACTATTTTTTTTCCTCTTCACGTACCTAAAAAAACTTTTGCTATCCTCCTTTATATTATTGGCTAGTTTACCCTCGTACCTCATCTTTTCTCCCCGTATTGCCTTTTTAGTTAACTTTTGTTGCTCTTTAAAAGAGTCCCAATCCTCTGTCTTCCCACTCTTCTTTGCTATGTTATACTTCCTCTCCTTAATTTTTATGCTGTCCCTGACTTCCCTTGTCAGCCACAGGTGTCTCTTACTCCCCTTAGAGTCTTTCCACCTCTTTGGAATAAATTGATCCTGCAACCTCTGCATTATTCCCAGGAATACCTGCCATTGCTGTTCTACCGTCTTCCCTGCTAGGGCCTCCTTCCAATCAATTTTGGCCAGCTCCCGCCTCATGCCTCTGTAATCCCCTTTGCTATACTGTAATACCGACACTTCCGATTTTCCCTTCTGCCTTTCCATTTGCAGAGTAAAACTTATCATGTTGTGATCACTGCCTCCTAATGGCTCTTTTACCTCTAGTCCCCTTATCAGATCAGGATCATTACACAACACTAAATCCAGAATTGCCTTCTCCCTGGTAGGCTCCAGTACAAGCTGTTCTAAGAATCCATCTCGAAGGCACTCTACAAACTCTCTTTCCTGGGGTCCATTTCCAACCTGATTTTCCCAGTCTACCTGCATGTTGAAATCTCCCATAACCACCGTAGCATTACATTTTTGACACGCCAATTTTATCTCCTGATTCAACTTGCACCCTATGTCGAGGCTACTGTTTGGGGGCCTATAGATAACTCCCATTAGGGTCTTTTTACCCTTACAATTTCTCATTTCTATCCATACTGATTCAATATCTCCTGATTCTATCTGCAGTTCCTTCCTATATACGCACATACACATACATACATGTAATACATGAACAATATTAGTGCAAAAAGACAAAACTAATACCCTCAAGTCGATGTGGTTCAGAGCTTGTTTGAAGGTTGGAGTGTTTAATAGCGGGATGGCGGGACTGTCATATGAGGAAAGATTGGAAAGACTGGGCTTGTATTCACTGGAATTTAGAAGGACGAGAGGGGGATCTTATAGAGACGTATAAAATTATAAAAGTACTGGACAAGCTAGATGCTGGAAAAATGTTCCCAATGTTGGGGGAGTCCAGAACCAGAGGCCACACAGTCTAAGAATAAAGGGGAGGCCATTTAAAACCGAGGTGAGAAAAAACTTTTTCACCCAGAGAGTTGTGAATTTGTGGAATTCTCTGCCACAGAGGGCGGTGGAGGCCAATTCACTGGATGAATTTAAAATAGATAGAGCTCGAGGGGCTAGCAGAATCAAGGGATATGGGGAGAAGGCAGGCACGGGTTACTGATTGTGGATGATCTGCCAGGATCACATTGAATGGCGGTGCTGGCTCGAAGGGCCAAAGGGCCTACTCCTGCACCTATTGTCTATTGTCTATTGTCTATTGATATGGGGAGAAGGCAGGCACGAGTTATCGATTGTGGACGATCAGCCATGATCACAATGAATGGCGGTGCTGGCTCGAAGGGCCGAACGGCCTCCTCCTGCACCTATTTTCTATGTTTCTATGTTTCTATAGCTTGATCGCTGTAATTCAAACACAGGGTCGCGGTTTTCTTTCAAGGTTTTTGAGAGTACCTTGGGGAACTGAGGTTCACGCGAGCCCTCTCTCTCTCTCTCTCTCTCTCTCTCTCTCCTCTGTATCCCCACCATATTTAGGGTGCTGTCCGATTCACCTCTGTCCCATTGCGGACATTGGACTTTGTTTCTGGAACTAGTGCGCTACAATGCTGAGAACTATATCCTGCACTCTGTATAGAAACATAGAGAAACACAGAAAATAGGTGCAGGAGGAGGCTATATTTAAGAGGGAGTTAGATGTGGCTCTTATGGCTAAAGGGATCAGGGGGTATGGAGAGAAGGCAGGTACAGGTTACTGAGCTGGATGATCAGCCATGATCATATTGAATGGCGGTGCAGGCTCGAAGGGCCGAATGGCCTACTCCTGCACCTATTTTCTATGTTTCTATGTTTCTGACATGCCAAACATGCTGTATCAAAAGGGCACTGCATCAAATTGCTGGAATGAGTCACCAATTTACTCTGTTATTCAAAAAGGGGCTGTTTTCTATAATGCGGAGGGTTTTCATCGAGGCAGCTGGAAGTACTTTGGTAGGGGTTTGGTCAAAGTGGTCCCGGGTGTGCAGCATTACACGCCAGGGGGAAGTGTGTCAGTATTTAGCGGGGGACCCCAGGAATAGGGCAGTATTTACAAGGGTCATGGAAGTGGGTCAATATATCCAAGGGTCCCCTGGAGTGTGTCAGTATTTATAAAGGGGGGGCGGGGGGATGTCAGTATTTGAAGGGAATCTCTGGAGTCTTTCAATTTCTGGATTGAAATCACTTGGTCTAGACAAAAATCAAACGTGTTGCAAAGCTGATAACTTTATTCTGCATTCTGTATCTTCCCCTCTGTTGTCAGGCTTCTGAATGGTCTCTCCATCAGCTTAGGGCGCTCTCCGATTCACCTCTGCCTCATTGCGGACATTGGACTTTGTCTCTGGAACTGGTGCGCTACAATGCTGAGAACTATATTCTGCACTCTGTATAGAAACATAGAGAAACACAGACAATGGGTGCAGGAGGAGGCCGTTTGGCCCCTCGAGCCAGCACCGCCATTCATTGTGATCATGGCAGATCATCCACAATCAGTAGCCCGTGCCTGCCTTCTCCCCATATCCCTTGATTCCGCTAGCCCCCAGAGCTCTATCTAACTCTCTGTTAAATTCATGTATCTTCCCCTTCACTCTAAAAATGGTACTTGAGTTTGACTTGATTGTATTTCTCTTCTGTCTGAAGAAGGGCCTCGACCCAAAACGTCACCCATTCCTTCTCTCCAAAGATGCTGCCTGTCCCGCTGAGTTACTCCAGCTTTTTGTGTCTATTTTCGGATTATCTATCTGTTTGGATAGCATGCAAAACAATGCTTTTTACTGTACCTTGGTACAATAGACAATAGGTGCAGGAGGAGGACATTCGGCCCTTCGAGCCAGCACCACCATTCAATGTGATCATGGCTGATCATTCTCAATCAGTACCCCGTTCCTGCCTTCTCCCCATACCCCCTGACTCCGCTATCCTTAAGAGCTCTATCTAGCTCTCTCTTGAATGCATTCAGAGAATTGGCCTCCACTGCCTTCTGAGGCAGAGAATTCCACAGATTCACAACTCTCTGACTGAAAAGGTTTTTCCTCATCTCTGTTCTAAATGGCCTACCCCTTATTCTTAAACTGTGGCCCCTTGTTCCGGACTCCCCCAACATTGGGAACATGTTTCCTGCCTCTAACGTGTCCAACCCCTTAATAATCTTATATGTTTCGATAAGATCACCTCTCATAACGTGACAATATTAAACCTAAATCTAACATCTGGCAGGTGCTATCCCAATGTTTAAGAAACATTTAGACAGATTCACAGATAGGACAGGTTTAGAGGGATATGGGCCAAATGCAGGCAGGTGGGACTAGTGTAGATGGTGCATAGTCGGTGTGGACAAGTTTCCATGTTGTAGGCATCTTCTGGGTGGCATGGTGGCACAGCGGTAGAGTTGCTGCCTTACAGCGCTTGCAGCGCCGGAGACCCGGGTTCGATCCCGACTACGGTTGCTGTCTATGCGGAGTTTGTACGTTCTCCCCGTGACCTGTGTGGGTTTTCTCCGAGATCTTCGGTTTCCTCCCACACTCCAAAGACGTACAGGGTTTTTGGCTAATTGGCTTGGCTTGTGTGTAAATTGTCCCTAGTGTGTGTAGACAATAGACAATAGACAATAGGTGCAGGAGTAGGCCATTCGGCCCTTCGGCCCTTCGAGCCAGCAATGCCATTCAATGTGATCATGGCTGATCATTCTCAATCAGTACCCCGTTCCTGCCTTCTCCCCATACCCCCTGACTCCTCAATCCTTAATTCACAAAATGCTGGAGTAACTCAGCAGGTCAGGCAGCATCTCGGGAGAGAAGGAATGGGTGACGTTTCGGGTCGAGACCCTTCTGGGTCACCCATTCCTTCTCTCCCGAGATGCTGCCTGACCTGCTGAGTTACTCCAGCATTTTGTGAATAAATCGATTTGTACCAGCATCTGCAGTTATTTTCTTATACTCCTCAATCCTTAAGAGCTCTATCCAGCTCTCTCTTGAATGCATTCAGAGAATTGGCCTCCACTGCCTTCTGAGGCAGAGAATTCCACAGATTCACAACTCTCTGACTGAAAAAGTTCTTCCTCATCTCAGTTCTAAATGGCCTACCCCTTATTCTTAAACTGTGGATAGTTTTAGTGTGCGGGGATCGCTGGTCGGCGGGAACTCGGTGGGCCGAAGGGCCTGTTTCCGCGCTGTATCTCTAAACTAAATTACTCTACAACCTTTAGTTTAGTTTAGTTTTGTTTAGTGACGGCCCGGATACAAGCCCTTCATCCCACCCGGTCGGTCAAGGGGTTGACGGACAAATTCCGTACAGACAGCAGCCGTAGTCAGGATCGAAAACCCGGGACTCCACCTCAGGCAGCGACTCTACCTCTGCGCCACCGTGCCGCCCCGCTCAAGTTGTTGATAGGATGGGTTCATCAAGCTTCGTGATGTTTAGGCAGCTTTATAACAAGGGGTCGGAATGTTCTGCTGAACTCAAAGTGTGATGCTAACCACAGCCGGTGGAAGCTGATAGGGACAGTTCCGATGAACAGACCACTTGATAAGTGGATGTTTTGTACAAGTAGGAGGGAGCCACAAAGTAACACTCCTCTCTTCCCCCCACTTCACTCTCAAGTGGAGAGCGAATGCCAACATGACCTCTGGTCACTACACTGTGCTTTGCCGAGAATGAGTTCAGTTTGCTTTAAATTTAGTTTAGAGATACAGCAATGGTAACACAGTATACCGACCATCAATCACCCGTTCACACTAAGGACATAAGGAATAGGAGTAGAATGAGGCCATTTGGCCCATCAAGTCTACTGCGCCAATCAATCACGGCTGATCAATCTCTCCCTCCTAACTATTTCAATGTTATCCCACTGTCCCATCCACTCCCTGCACATTGGGGCCCATGATCAACGATCAATGATCAATGATCAAGGACGAGTCGCACCCCGACCACTCCCTCTTCTCCCCTCTCGCATCGGGCAAAGGTATAGAAGTGTGGAAAGGGCGGAGGGAGAACGCACCAGCTCCGTGCGGACAGTACATGTGGTCAGGATCGATCCCGGGTCTCTGGCGCGGTGAGGTAGCAACTCTACCACTGCATGGTTGAAATGAGTTCCTGGTGAAATGACAGCTGGACATTAGTCAATAGACAACAGGTGCAGGAGGAGGCCATTCGGCCCTTCGAGCCAGCAACGCCATTCACTGTGATCGTGCCTGATCATCCACAATCAGTACCCCATTCCTGCCTTCTCCCCATATCCCTTGACTCCGCTATCTTTACGAGCTCTATCTAACTCTCTCTTGAAAGCATCCCAGAGAATTGGCCTCCACTGCCTTCTGAGGCAGAGAATTCCACAGATTCACAACTCTCTGGGTGAAAACAAAGAATCTCACTGTACTTGGGTACATTTAAGGCATGGTGGCACAGCGGTAGAGCAAACGCCTTAGAGCGCCAGAGACTAGGGGTGCTGTCTGTACGGAGTTTGCACGTTCTCCCAGTGACGTGCGTGGGTTTTCTCTGTGATCTTCAGTTTTCTCCCGTGCTCCAAAGACATACAGGTTTGTAGGTTAATTGGCTTTGATATAAATGTAAAGTTGTCCCCAGCATGTGTGTAGGATAGTGTTAATGTGTGGGTATCGCTGGTCGGTGCGGGCTCGGTGGGCCGAAGGGCCTGTTTCTGCGCTGTGTCTCTAAGCATGCGACAAAAAAGTATCATTGAATAAATTATCAATGAATCATTGAATTATTGAGAAGTTGTTCCTTCCAGCACACACACCATACACAGAAGAGACACAGTCTGGGCCAATCTGAAACATATACGACCCAGTTCTGTAGCGGTTCCAAATGAACCATTGTAGACTTACTTCAGGCAAATTACATGAAAGCCATCCATGCAGAATAGCAATATGATTACACAGCGGAAGCTATAGAATGGATCATTTGCTTCACATCACAAAGGACATCTGTGTACCCCACTGATCAGACTTCCTGGACCTGGCCAAGACTTCCTGCCCAAGACCGCAAGAAATTGCAGAGAGTTGTGGATGTAGCCCAGCCCATCACACACACCACACTCCCCACCATTGTAGTGTAGCCCAGCCCATCACACAGGCCAGACATCGAAACATAGAAAATAGGTGCAGGAGGAGGCCATTTGGCCCTTCGAGCCAGCACCGCCATTCATTGTGATCATGGCTGATCATCCACAATCAGTAACCCGTGTCTGCCTTCTCCCCATATCCCTTGATTCCGCTAGCCCCTAGAGCTCTATCTAACTCTCTTTTAAATTCATCCAGTAAATTGGCCTCCACTGCCCTCTGTGGCAGAGAATTCCACAAATTCACAACTGTCTGGGCAAAAAAGTTTCTTCTCATCTCAGTTTTAAATGGCCTCCCCTTTATTATTAGACTGTGTGGCCCCTGGTTCTGGACTCCCCCAACATTGGGAACATTTTTCCTGCATCTAGCTTGTCTAGTCCTTTTATAAATGTATACATTTCTGTGAGATCCCCTCTCATCCTTGAATGGAATGGACTCCCCACCATTGTAGATGTAGCCCAGTTCGCCACACAGACCACACCCCCCACCAGTGACCCCATCTACCTTCACGCTGCCTCTGGAAAGCAGCCAACATAATCAAAGACCTTTCCCACGGCGGTCATCCCATTTTCTCCCCACTCCCATCGGGCAGAAGGTGCAGAAGCTTGAAAGTGCGTACCACCAGACTCAGCAACAGCTTGAGGGCGGCACGGTAGCACAGCGGTAGAGTTGCTGCCTTACAGCACCAGAGTCTGCATGGAGTTTGTACGTTCTCCCCGTGACCTGCGTGGGTTTTCTCCGGACGCTCCGGTTTCCTCCCACACTCCAAAGACGTACAGGTTTGTAGGTTTTGATTAGTTTAGTTTAGAGACACAGAGGAGAAACAGGCCCTTCGGCCCACTGGGTCCGTGCTGACCAGCGATCCCCGCACATTAACACTATCCTACACACTCTAGGGACAACTTTTACATTTACCAAGCCAATTAACCTACACACCTCTACGTGTTTGGAGTGTGGGAGGGAACCGAAGATCTCAGAGAAAACCCAGGCAGGTCACGGGGAGAACATACAAACTCCGTACAGTCAGCACCCGTAGTCGGGTTCGAACCCGGGTCTCCGACGCTGCATTCGCTGTAAAGCAGCAACTCTACCGCTGCGCTACCGTGCCGCTATTGAGGGTGTGCAGCGTAGGTTTACTAGGGTAATTCCCGGAATGGCGGGACTGTCATATGTTGAAAGACTGGAGCGACTAGGCTTGTATACACTGGAATTTAGAAGGATGAGAGGGGATCTTATCGAAACATATAAGATTATTAAGGGGTTGGACACGTTAGAGGCAGGAAACATGTTCCCAATGTTGGGGGAGTCCAGAACCAGGGGCCACAGTTTAAGAATAAGAGGTAGGCCATTTAGAACGGAGATGAGGAAAACCTTTTTCAGTCAGAGAGTTGTGAATCTGTGGAATTCTCTGCCTCAGAAGGCAGTGGAGGCCAATTCTCTGAATGCATTCAAGAGAGAGCTAGGTAGAGCTCTTAAGGATAGCGGAGTCAGGGGTTATGTGGAGAAGGCAGGAACGGGGTACTGATTGAGAATGATCAGCCATGATCACATTGAATGGTGGTGCTGGCTCAAAGGGCCGAATGGCCTCCTCCTGCACCTATTGTCTATTGTCTATTGTACGGGGTGATCACAGGTCGGTGTGGATTCAGTGGGCCAAAGGATCTTTTTCAGCGCTGTATCTCTAAAGTCTTAAACTCCTTCCCATCTGTTAATAGGCTTCCGAATGGTCGTTGCCATAAGCTAAGATACTGTCTGAGTCACCTCTTCCCATTGCGGACATTGGACTTTGTCTTTGGAACTGATGCGCTACAATGCTGACAACTATATTCTACACTCTGCAACTTCCCCATTGATCCACCTATTGTACTCGTTCGTACCCATCTGGTCTGAACCAACAGAAAAGGTCTACTGTGGCACAAGTCACAGAAAATGTTAATGGGCGGGATGTGTCACAATACACAGCGCATCGCATCGCACCCTGCCATGTATGGGGCTGCACACGGAGGACCAACAGCATTATTAGTTAGGTGGTCATAATGTTTTGGCTTATCAGGTCATAATGTTTTGGCTGGTCGGTGTATACATAAACTGGAGGTATGTAAAGGTAGAAAGAACAAATGAATGAAAGGTATGCAAAAGAACAACGAAAGACAGCAACAGTGGTCAAGGAAAGGTCCATTGTTGGCTGGGGAAGAGGTGTTAACGAGGGGATACAAACAGTGAAACTAAGCAGGACGATAGTGAAACTAGGATGACAACTAGGGTGAGGGAGGGACGGAGAGAGAGGGAATGCAAGGATTACAAAATTATAAATATAGCGGTCCTACTAATT